>NC_091283.1:10878444-10885944 GCF_032444005.1 Ranitomeya imitator
AGACCCACCATACTCCATAATTCTTCACAGACCCACCATACTCTATAATTCTTCACAGACCCACCATACTCCATAATTCTTCACAGACCCACCATACTCTATAATTCTTCACAGACCCACCATACTCTATAATTCTTCACAGACCCACCATACTCCATAATTCTTCACAGACCCACCATACTCTATAATTCTTCACAGACCCACCATACTCCATAATTCTTCACAGACCCACCATACTCTATAATTCTTCACAGACCCACCAAACTCTATAATTCTTCACAGACCCACCATACTCTATAATTCTTCACAGACCCACCATACTCCATAATTCTTCACAGACCCACCATACTTCATAATTCTTCACAGACCCACCATACTCCATAATTCTTCACAGACCCACCATACTCTATAATTCTTCACAGACCCACCATACTCTATAATTCTTCACAGACCCACCATACTCTATAATTCTTCACAGACCCACCATACTTCATAATTCTTCACAGACCCACCATACTCCATAATTCTTCACAGACCCACCATACTCTATAATTCTTCACAGACCCACCATACTCTATAATTCTTCACAGACCCACCATACTCTATAATTCTTCACAGACCCACCATACTCCATAATTATAATAATAATAATAATAATAATAATTTTATTTATATAGCGCCAACATATTCCGCAGCGCTTTACAAATTATAGAGGGGACTTGTACAGACAATAAACATTACATCATAACAGAAATACAGTTCAAAACAGATACCAGGAGGAGTGAGGGCCCTGCTCGCAAGCTTACAAACTATGGGGAAAAGGGGAGACACGAGAGGTGGATGGTAACAATTGCTTTAGTTATTCGGACCAGCTATAGTGTAAGGCTCAGGTGTTCATGTAAAGCTGCAGGAACCAGTTCACTGCCTAAGTATGTAGCAGTACAGACACAGAGGGCTAATACTGCATAAAGTGTATGAGAACATGATGCGAGGAACCTTTTTTTTTTTTTTTTTTTTTTATTATAAATAGGCCACACAGGGATCGTTAGGTTAATGCATTGAGGCGGTAGGCCAGTCTGAACAAATGAGTTTTTAGGGCACGCTTAAAACTGTGGGGATTGGGGATTAATCGTATTAACCTAGGTAGTGCATTCCAAAGAATCGGCGCAGCACGTGTAAAGTCTTGGAGACGGGAGTGGGAGGTTCTGATTATTGAGGATGCTAACCTGAGGTCATTAGCGGAGCGGAGGGCACGGGTAGGGTGGTAGACTGATACCAGGGAGGAGATGTAGGGTGGTGCTGAGCCATGGAGTGCTTTGTGGATGAGGGTAGTAGTTTTGTACTGGATTCTGGAGTGGATGGGTAGCCAGTGTAATGACTGGCACAGGGTAGAGGCATTGGTGTAACGGTTGGTGAGGAATATGATCCTGGCTGCAGCATTCAGGACAGATTGGAGCGGGGAGAGTTTTGCAAGAGGGAGACCGATTAGTAGAGAGTTACAATAGTCCAGACGAGAATGAATAAGTGAAACAGTCAGAGTTTTTGCAGAGTCGAAATTAAGAAAAGGGCGAATTCTAGAAATGTTTTTGAGATGCAGGTAAGAAGAGCGAGCCAGTGATCGGATGTAGGGGGTGAATGAAAGGTCAGAATCAAGGATGACCCCAAGGCAGCGGGCATGTTGCTTTGGAGTAATGGTGAAGTAATTCTTCACAGACCCACCATACTTCATAATTCTTCACAGACCCACCATACTCCATAATTCTTCACAGACCCACCATACTCTATAATTCTTCACAGACCCACCATACTCTATAATTCTTCACAGACCCACCATACTCTATAATTCTTCACAGACCCACCATACTCTATAATTCTTCACGGACCCACCATACTTCATAATTCTTCACAGACCCACCATACTCTATAATTCTTCACAGATCCACCATACTCTATAATTCTTCACAGACCCACCATACTCTATAATTCTTCACAGACCCACCATACTTCATAATTCTTCACAGACCCACCATACTTCATAATTCTTCACAGACCCACCATACTCCATAATTCTTCACAGACCCACCATACTCTATAATTCTTCACAGACCCACCATACTCTATAATTCTTCACAGACCCACCATACTCTATAATTCTTCACAGACCCACCATACTCCATAATTCTTCACAGACCCACCATACTCTATAATTCTTCACATACCCACCATCCTCTATAATTCTTCACAGACCCACCATCTATATATATAATTGTCTAAGGGTTTTTCCGTCTTTCTGTCTGTCTGTCTGTTAAATATTAATTATTCTTATTTTTATTCTGTACCGAGCACATGGTTTCTTGCTGACATTATCCAAAGCTATTTCTGTGTATGTAGCTCAGAGTATAAGTTAACGCCATATACAGGGAACACGTGATCAGTGTTGAGCATATATAAACGTCTCTTAGGAGGGGGTGGGGGGCTTTTTGTCACGTGGGACGGTCACCTCCCTTCCTTCACCATCATTCTCCATGGACATGGGACAAGACACGAGGAACAACAGCTGTTAGCTACTCCATGCCATGATGACTTCAGACTTTCACACAGACAGATGACTTCTACCATTCAGGACCCTGGAAAGATGAGTAACAGGAGAAGCGCTGATATCTACACATGGACACTCTGTTTGTAATTGTTTCATCTACCTTTTATGTTTTTGCTGCGATGGTGGATAACTCAATAAACCACTATACTTTCGTCAGAATATCATGACATTTTTCTTTAAAGAATAACGCACCTGGTTAAGTCTTGATTAGATATTTTTGCGCAATAACGATTTTTAACATTTGGCCTAGCCAGCCAGTTTTGATTTTTTGTGCTATTTTTGCGTGAATTTCCTTCTTCTTGCACACGGGGGAAGACAGAAGAGTTCCGCTAGATTGTGCAAGTATTCAGGAATTCCACTTCAAAATTTCAAGTCACAAAGATCTCACAAGAACCTACGAATGACGGAGACTAACAGGTGTTGTACGGATTGACAGCAAGCACTGGTAGTGCTGAAGAACAGACGTGCTAAAAATAGCCGTGCTGAAGTCCGGAGCCCAGCGTTGTACAGCAAAGGAACTACAAGCTGAGATTTCAAGGTAAGACAAATGGATTTGATAAATTCATATGCTAAATCAAGTCAGATAGAATTTGTAAGTTTATACAGATCTAGCTTAGAAATATTTTGGCATTGTTTATTTGCAGAATGCAGAATAGCGAATTTGAATTTAGATTGTAAGCTAATGTCTAAGAAAAAAGAAAAAGAGCAACTTAAAAATATTTTACATATGGTTTATGTATTTAACGAGTTTGTGACAGAGAAGTCCAAAAAAGACAGTGTAGAAAGAATTTCTAAGGAAACTAATGATGTTCCCAAGATTGACTGTAATGAGAAGAGTGAGAAAGATGTGACACACGTATCTGTAATGACGATGACCACCCAAAGTGACATTGACTTTGTGACACAAAATGAAAAACAAGATGGAGGAAGTGAAGGAGACATGACAACTGACAAAGATGATCTACGAGGGACAGATGTACCATTGCCCTTAAAAATAGACGACTCAGAGGCCCAACTCCAACTTAAATCTAGGAAAATTCTGCTAAAATTATGCAAAATCATTCCTGCATATGATGACAAAATCCATGTGTGCAGAAATTCAGAGATATTTGAAAGTTTTGCTGATAAGTTTGATTTGACTAATCAGGAGAAAAATAATTTGTTTAAAATTTGGCTGCCAGTAACTTTTATGAGAAGATATTCATTAGAAATGCAGAATGAGGAGTATGAAAATATGACTGATGTAGAAAGATTAAGAATTTTGATTTTCTGTGGATTGAAAGAAAATTATCCAGATCTTGATATTTTTCTAAAATTGAAGATTGGCCGGGAAGAATGTACATTTACTTTTATGGCCATTTTTGAAAGGATTTATAAATTGGTCTGTACGAATTTGAATCAACAATCCATGATAAATTGTTTTGTAAACAAGTTTAAATTCTTAAATCCTGTATCTCGTATAATTGCTACACAGAAAAATTCTTTATACGAATGCGCCCAATCCCTTGATTTTTCTAGAAAACACAAGAATCTTGAAAGGAAAACACATTTTACTAAGTTTTTGAAACCAGTCAGAATTCAATCTTATCAAAAGCCAAAATCAAAATCTTCAAATCTGATCCAAAATCAAATCTATGAAGTACGAAGAAAATTACATATTTGTTACAAACCGTATGAAAAGATTCAGGAGTCTATTAAAGAAATTTCTCTGAAAGATTTAAAATCTGAAGGGTCAGATCTGTCTCTAAAGATGGCGGAAACTGACAGACGGAAGCAGGTGAGTATCCCAGGGGGAGCTCAGCTGAACACTCCATTATCACAGCAGCTCTTCAAAGAGTCCATAGGGTTAAAACTGACCTTACTAAATTTAGCATTTCAGCAGATTATCGACAAACAGCCAAATTTTGGGATAGGAATTGGCTAAAAATTAATTATATTATATGAAGAGTTATACAATGTATTATTTATTAATATGTAATTATTTTATTCAATATAATTCTGCAGTTATATATATTAATATAGTATACAGTAAATACTGTAGCATATTTGTATAAATAGAGATTATATTAACTGTATTTTTATATATATAGTGAAATAATTAAAATTTACTCCAGTAAAAAATATTTAGAATTACAATTAAATACATTTATTAAATATATACATATGTATAAGATATTTAAATTATTTTGTTTTGAAATAAATATGAAATTAACCTTTATCTTTCATTTCCCTTAGAATTTTACTTTCAAAGCGAGGATTGAACAAAAAATACCTGTTTCATGAATTTATGTCTTATTCACACAGGAAGTTATATTAACTGCATGATTTTTATATATATTTAACACTAACAAAATAAATAATATATCTAACAACCTAAAAATGTGTGTACTACATGTTTTTCTGTAACATTATGTTTTTTTTTTCCTTCCACTGCATGGTGCATGACGTGACAGCTGTGAGTTAAGAAATATCATATAGCCTTGTTTTTTAATTTTTGGGAATTTTCCTCAGCCTATACATTCAAATGGATTCCTGTACCGAAATAGCGTTGGAACATTCAACTCGGGTTTCTTGTAAATGGAGGAGTCCTTTCTATAGGTTAAAACATACTGTTACATAATATTTGGGGAATATTCAAAGAAATATTAGAATACTAAATTTAATAGATTACAATGCGCATTGATTGATAATTAGGATACAATATTTTGGGTTAATATACATGTTTTTTATTCTTTGTATGTGAAATGTATTGTGAACGTCTATGTGTGTCACAGTTTGAGTGACAGGTAACAGAGAAGTGTATGGGCAGCAGCTGCTAAGGGTGAATCCAATGTAAGAGTGACCATAGCGTGGTATGTGGAATGTGGAATGTGGATGCACAGTTTGACTGAGGCCTCATGATTTATGGTATGTCTGAGAGAAAAGAAAAAAAAAAAAACCAACAACTTTGTGTTTAATAAATAATAAGATTCAGTTAAATTATTAGAATATTAAGATATATTTAAATATTATTATTCAACATGTATGCAACATATATTTCTTTAGTTATTATTATTATTTAATAAGTACAATAACACATCAATATGGTTTATCAAGGAAACCTACATTTAGAACATTTTTTCCTAATGATAATTTTTTCATATTTCAGTGTTTTTTATATTTACATAGATGAGTACACATCTTCAAACAAATATATGGCACACGTTGATATGACAGTTATAAAAATAATGATTTTTCACTTGGGTTTTTTAGAAATTAATTTTTTCATAAAATAATATTTTTTGATATTAAGGGGGAAATGTGTTTTTGATCCTGATCACATCATCACATTTCATCAATACCTCTTCTTCACACATTTTAATAAAGAAGAAATATTAATAAGGTATTATTGGGTACAATAACAATAAATATTATAAATATCATTTTTTTTCTCTTATGAGGGGTATTATATGCAAAGTTGCATAATTTCAATATTTTGGTGTTCCAAGGTTATGACAACATCTACATGAGGTAGTATTAAGGGAGTGTGTTACTGAAACATAATCTCAGCATTTGTCATCAACATATAAAGGCCTTATTTTTATTTTTATTTTTATTTTTTATTCTCATTTTTATTTTTCATTTTTTTTCCACTTTTCTTTCAATTTTTATTTTTCAATCTTATTTTTCATCAAGGAAAAATCAATATTTAATAGAGTAATGTCTACAAGCATATTGCTTTATCAAATATAGTGATCATATGGTTTCATTATATAAGAAATGTTTCAATTCCTGAGTTAAATACAACAATTCTTTCACTCATTCATTCATTTATTCATATATATATTCTTATTTTGGTTCATGGCTATACATACTTACATATTATTGGTCTACTGAACATAAATTAATAAAGTTTTAATACTAAATATCAGCACTTGTTACATAAAAGACACACTGACATCTATGGGTTCAAGAAGAAATTACACCTATGACATAAAAATGTCCAATCACATGAAGAATATGGTAAATAATATATCATTTATTATTATTATTATTATTTTATTTTTCCAAATATAAATTCCATTTTAATATCATTTAATAATTATATGGATATTATTGATTGCTATGGTACGCTGTGATATTATAAGTTAGGGAAATTACCAGATTTGGTATAGAATAGGGAATGAAGACTTCAATCAAGATACCGGAGATACGTTAATAAAGACTTTTCATTTTTCTAAATTCAATTAATTCTTAAAAGTTGCAAGAAGAAAAGCCGTTATCCAGAAGTTCCACAAGGTAACAATGCTATGATTTCTGAGTAATAGACTGTGTCAAATACAATACATGTCACCACTGACAACAACTACAGCATCCAGCACTGACTATGAGTACAGTATCAAAGATGAACTGTGTTATTACGTTCCAGTGGTTTCCTATCACCTATAAGACTTCCATGAAAGCTGGTGAACACTCAGGTAATAACCCTGACATGCGTCCTGTGCACTAAGGACTGGTTATGGTGCTATGTTTGGCAAGGAAGAGTCAATGTAACCCTTGCTGTGCTGACCAAAGACGTCACACCTGTTCCAAGACCAGTGCGGATGATATGGAAGGATTCCAGATGATTTCCAAGGCGAGCCAATGTAAGTCCAGGTCTCTAAAGGTGACACTGCACAGATATTAAAGCGACATTTCATCTATGGACTTTGTTTTCTTATCAACATTTGAATTTATGGACTTTGATTGACACATGACACACGGTCTCTACATATCTACATGCTATCATCTATTACAAAAAACTTATAATAAAGATTGTTTTAAAAGAAGAAGACATCAATATGAAGACCAGATGACATCAGACCTGAGATGCTTCAAGTAGATATAGGGAAGTATATATATATATATATATTTTTTATATG
>NC_091283.1:10890944-10895944 GCF_032444005.1 Ranitomeya imitator
AATTCTTCATGGACCCACCATACTCCATAATTCTTCACAGATCCACCATGCTCTATAATTCTTCATGGACCCACCATACTCCATAATTCTTCACAGACCCACCATACTCTATAATTCTTCACAGACCCACCATACTCCATAATTCTTCACAGACCCACCATACTCTATAATTCTTCACAGACCCACCATACTCTATAATTCTTCACAGACCCACCATACTCCATAATTCTTCACAGACCCACCATACTCTATAATTCTTCACAGACCCACCATACTCTATAATTCTTCACAGACCCACCATACTCCATAATTCTTCACAGACCCACCATACTCCATAATTCTTCACAGACCCACCATACTCTATAATTCTTCATGGACCCACCATACTCCATAATTCTTCACAGACCCACCATACTCTATAATTCTTCAGACCCACCATACTCTATAATTCTTCACAGACCCACCATACTCTATAATTCTTCACAGACCCACCATACTCCATAGTTCTTCACAGACCCACCATACTCTATAATTCTTCAGACCCACCATACTCTATAATTCTTCACAGATCCACCATACTCCATAATTCTTCACAGACCCACCATACTCTATAATTCTTCATGGACCCACCATACTCCATAATTCTTCACAGACCCACCATACTCCATAATTCTTCACAGACCCACCATGCTCTATAATTCTTCATGGACCCACCATACTACATAATTCTTCACAGACCCACCATGCTCTATAATTCTTCACAGACCCACCATACTCTATAATTCTTCATGGACCCACCATACTCCATAATTCTTCACAGATCCACCATGCTCTATAATTCTTCATGGACCCACCATACTCCATAATTCTTCACAGACCCACCATCAATATATATAATTGTCTAAGGGTTTTTCCGTCTGTCTGTCTTTCTGTCTGTCTGTCTGTCTTTCTGTCTGTCTGTCTGTCTGTCCTGGAAATCCCGCGTCTCTGATTGGTCGAGGCCGCCAGGCCTCGACCAATCAGCAACGGGCACAGCGACGATGATGTCATAAAGGACGTAGACATCTCACGTTTCTGATTCAGCGACGGGCACAGTATCGATGTAGATGTCATAATGGTTGCCATGGCGACGATGATGTCATAAAGGTTGCCTCGACCAATCAGCGATGGGCACAGTCTGCCGCGAATTCTGGAATCATCATTGTCCATATACTACGGGGACATGCATATTCTAGAATACCCGATGCATTAGAATCGGGCCACGATCTAGTACTCTATAATTCTTCAGACCCACCATACTCCATAATTCTTCACAGACCCACCATACTCTATAATTCTTCAGACCCACCATACTCTATAATTCTTCACAGACCCACTATACTCTATAATTCTTCACAGACCCACCATACTCCATAATTCTTCACAGACCCACCATACTCTATAATTCTTCACAGACCCACCATACTCCATAATTCTTCACAGACCCATCATACTCTATAATTCTTCACAGACCCACCATACTCTATAATTCTTCACAGACCCACCATACTCCATAATTCTTCACAGACCCACCATACTCTATAATTCTTCACAGACCCACCATACTCTATAATTCTTCACAGACCCACCATACTCCATAATTCTTCACAGACCCACCATACTCTATAATTCTTCACAGACCCACCATACTCTATAATTCTTCACAGACCCACCATACTCCATAATTCTTCACAGACCCACCATACTCTATAATTCTTCACAGACCCACCATACTCTATAATTCTTCACAGACCCACCATACTCCATAATTCTTCACAGACCCACCATACTCTAAAATTCTTCACAGACCCACCATACTCTATAATTCTTCACAGACCCACCATACTCTATAATTCTTCACAGACCCACCATACTCCATAATTCTTCACAGACCCACCATACTTCATAATTCTTCACAGACCCACCATACTCCATAATTCTTCACAGACCCACCATACTCTATAATTCTTCACAGACCCACCATACTCCATAATTCTTCACAGACCCACCATACTCCATAATTCTTCACAGATCCACCATGCTCTATAATTCTTCATGGACCACCATACTCCATAATTCTTCACAGACCCACCATCTATATATACAATTGTCTAAGGGTTTTTCCGTCTGTCTGTCTTTCTGTCTGTCTGTCTGTCTTTCTGTCTGTCTGTCTGTCTGTCCTGGAAATCCCGCGTCTCTGATTGGTCGAGGCCGCCAGGCCTCGACCAATCAGAGACCGGCACAGCATCGACGTAGAAATCCCGCGTCTCTGATTGGTCAAGGCCGCCAGGACTCGACCAATCAGCAACGGGCACAGCGACGATGATGTCATAAAGGACGTAGACATCTCACGTTTCTGAATCAGCGACGGGCACAGTATCGATGTAGATGTCATAATGGTTGCCATGGCGACGATGATGTCATAAAGGTTGCCTCGACCAATCAGCGATGGGCACAGTCTGCCGCGAATTCTGGAATCATCATTGTCCATATACTACGGGGACATGCATATTCTAGAATACCCGATGCATTAGAATCGGGCCACGATCTAGTACTCTATAATTCTTCAGACCCACCATACTCCATAATTCTTCACAGACCCACCATACTCTATAATTCTTCAGACCCACCATACTCTATAATTCTTCACAGACCCACTATACTCTATAATTCTTCACAGACCCACCATACTCTATAATTCTTCACAGACCCACCATACTCTATAATTCTTCACAGACCCACCATACTCTATAATTCTTCACAGACCCACCATACTCTATAATTCTTCACAGACCCACCATACTCTATAATTCTTCACAGACCCACCATACTCTATAATTCTTCACAGACCCACCATACTCCATAATTCTTCACAGACCCACCATACTCTATAATTCTTCACAGACCCACCATACTCTATAATTCTTCACAGACCCACCATACTCCATAATTCTTCACAGACCCACCATACTCTATAATTCTTCACAGACCCACCATACTCTATAATTCTTCACAGACCCACCATACTCCATAATTCTTCACAGACCCACCATACTCTATAATTCTTCACAGACCCACCATACTCTATAATTCTTCACAGACCCACCATACTCCATAATTCTTCACAGACCCACCATACTCTATAATTCTTCACAGACCCACCATACTCTATAATTCTTCACAGACCCACCATACTCCATAATTCTTCACAGACCCACCATACTCTAAAATTCTTCACAGACCCACCATACTCTATAATTCTTCACAGACCCACCATACTCTATAATTCTTCACAGACCCACCATACTCCATAATTCTTCACAGACCCACCATACTTCATAATTCTTCACAGACCCACCATACTCCATAATTCTTCACAGACCCACCATACTCTATAATTCTTCACAGACCCACCATACTCCATAATTCTTCACAGACCCACCATACTCCATAATTCTTCACAGATCCACCATGCTCTATAATTCTTCATGGACCCACCATACTCCATAATTCTTCACAGACCCACCATCTATATATATAATTGTCTAAGGGTTTTTCCGTCTGTCTGTCTTTCTGTCTGTCTGTCTGTCTTTCTGTCTGTCTGTCTGTCTGTCCTGGAAATCCCGCGTCTCTGATTGGTCGAGGCCGCCAGGCCTCGACCAATCAGAGACCGGCACAGCATCGACGTAGAAATCCCGCGTCTCTGATTGGTCAAGGCCGCCAGGACTCGACCAATCAGCAACGGGCACAGCGACGATGATGTCATAAAGGACGTAGACATCTCACGTTTCTGATTCAGCGACGGGCACAGTATCGATGTAGATGTCATAATGGTTGCCATGGCGACGATGATGTCATAAAGGTTGCCTCGACCAATCAGCGATGGGCACAGTCTGCCGCGAATTCTGGAATCATCATTGTCCATATACTACGGGGACATGCATATTCTAGAATACCCGATGCATTAGAATCGGGCCACGATCTAGTACTCTATAATTCTTCAGACCCACCATACTCCATAATTCTTCACAGACCCACCATACTCTATAATTCTTCAGACCCACCATACTCTATAATTCTTCACAGACCCACTATACTCTATAATTCTTCACAGACCCACCATACTCCATAATTCTTCACAGACCCACCATACTCTATAATTCTTCACAGACCCACCATACTCCATAATTCTTCACAGACCCATCATACTCTAGCATTCTTCACAGACCCACCATACTCTATAATTCTTCACAGACCCACCATACTCCATAATTCTTCACAGACCCACCATACTCTATAATTCTTCACAGACCCACCATACTCTATAATTCTTCACAAACCCACCATACTCTATAATTCTTCACAGACCCACCATACTCTATAATTCTTCACAGACCCACTATACTCTATAATTCTTCACAGACCCACCATACTCCATAATTCTTCACAGACCCACCATACTCTATAATTCTTCACAGACCCACCATACTCCATAATTCTTCACAGACCCACCATACTCCATAATTCTTCACAGACCCACAATACTTCATAATTCTTCACAGACCCACCATACTCCATAATTCTTCACAGACCCACCATACTCTATAATTCTTCACAGACCCACCATACTCTATAATTCTTCACAGACCCACCATACTCTATAATTCTTCACAGACCCACCATACTTCATAATTCTTCACAGACCCACCATACTCTATAATTCTTCACAGACCCACCATACTCTATAATTCTTCACAGACCCACCATACTCTATAATTCTTCACAGACCCACCATACTCTATAATTCTTCACAGACCCACCATACTCCATAATTCTTCACAGACCCACCATACTCTATAATTCTTCACAGACCCACCATACTCTATAATTCTTCACAGACCCACCATACTCCATAATTCTTCACAGACCCACCATACTCCATAATTCTTCACAGACCCACC